>NC_134691.1:344718964-344756464 GCF_050947455.1 Rhinoderma darwinii | reverse complement strand
TTGTGTTTCAAAATGTTTATTATTTGCAAAGTTTTTCTAAATATACTAATTTGGCTATACTTGCCAAATGGGAGATGTCATAGCGCCGCTTGTGTCGTTCAGCCCCAGCAGACCTTATCAGAAGAGAGCAGGCCTGCATTGCAAGAGAACGACGTGGGATCAGGTGAGTATGTCAGTGTCATTATCTACAGGAGGGGGCACTATCTACAAATAGGGCTATATGGGGGGCTATATGTGGGGCAACATCTACATATAGGGCTATATGTGGGGCACAATCTACAGGGGGCTATATCTGGGACACTATCTACAAGGGGGCTATATGTGGGGCACCATCTACACAGGAGGCTATATGTGGGACACTATCTACAGGGGCCTGTATGCTAGGCACTATCTACTGGGGCTACTATCTACAGGGGGATCTATGTAGGGCACTATCTACAGGGGCTCTATGGGGGGTACTATCTACAGGGGCTCTATGGGGGGCACTATCTACATGGGGTTCTATGGGAGCAGTATCTACAGGAGGCTCTATATGGGGCACTATATATATGGAGCACTGTCTACAGGGGGCTTTATGTGGGGCACTGTCTACAGGGGGCTTTATGTGGGGCACTGTCACCATGAGAATTTAATCTTCGTTTATAGTTTAAGAAATTTTTGAAAAGTGAGAAGCTGAAGACATCTGAACAGCAAACTGCAGAAATAAGCTGTGGTCGGGAGAAGTCATCATAGAGGTCTGGACCAGAGTGAGAAGAAAAGAGAAAAATAGGAACTAGAATCTGAGAAGATGTCCCCTGTGAGTCACTTAATGTAAATGTTTAGTCTACCTCTAATCAGTACTGTAGTCACTGTATGATCTGCAGCGAGATGATGGGTGGTATGATTTTTTTTTTTGTTGTAAAACTGCAACTCCCAGCATACCCTTACCATGGTTCGGGCCATGCTGGAAGCTGTAGATTTATGCTGTACAAACCTATATGGCAGGGGTTGCACTAAATTGAGCTGTATTTGTTCTGGTGCTGTATTTATGTAGAGAGCTTGGTTCTAGTGTTGTATTTATGTACTGAGCTTGGTTCTGGCATTGTATATATGTACTGAGCTTGGTACTGGAGCTGTATATATGTACTGCGCTTGGTTCTGGCACGGTATATATATATGTACTAAGCTTGGTTCTCGTGTTGTATTTATGTACTAAACTTTGTTCTGGTGCTGTGTTCATGCACTGAGCTTGCTTCTGGTGTTGTATTTATGTGCTGAGCTTGGTTCTGGTGCTGTATTTATGTACTGAGCTTTGTTCTGGGGTTGTATTTATGTACTGTGCTTTGTTCTGGTATTGAATTTATGTACTGAGCTTAGTTCTGTTGTTGTATTCATGTACTGAACTTGGTTCTGGTACTGTATTTATGTACTGAGCTTTGTTCTGGTGCTGTATTTATGTACTGAGATTGGTTCTGGTACTGTATATATGTACTGAGCTTTGTTCTGGTGTTGTATTTATGTACTGAGCTTTGTTCTAGTGCTGTATATATGTACTGAGCTAGGTTCTGGTGTTGTATATATGTATTGAGCTTGGTTTTAGTGCTGTATTTATGTACCTAAATTGGTTCTAGTGTTGCACATATGTACTGAGCTTTATTCTGTGCTGTATATATGTACTGAGCTTGGTTCTGGGGATGTATATCTGTACTGAGCTTGGTTCTGGTGTTGTATTTATGTACTGAATTTGGTTCTGAGGATGCACTTATGTACTGAGCATGGTTCTGAGGATGTACTTATGTACTGAGAATTGTTCTGATGCTGTATATTTGTATTGAGCTTGGTTCTGGTGTTGTATATATGTACTGAGCTTGGCTCTGGTGTTGTATATATGTACTGAGCTTTGTTCTGGTGCTGAATTTATGTGCTGAGCTTTGTTCTGGTGCTGTATTTATGTACTGAGTATTGTTCTGGTGCTGTATATATGTATTGAGCTTGGTTCTGGTGTTGTATATAAGTACGGAGCTTTGTTCTGGTGTTGTATATATGTATTGAGCTTGGTTCTTGTGCTGAATTTATGTACTAAGCTTGGTTCTGGTGCTGTATATATGTACTGAACTTTGTTCTGGTTTTGTATATATGTATTGAGCTTTGTTTTGGTACTGAATTTTTATACTGAGCTTTGTTCTGGTGCTTTATATATGTACTGAGCTTTGTTCTGGTGCTGTATATATGTACTGAGCTTTTTTCTGGTGCTGTATATATGTATGAGCTTGGTTCTGAGTATGTACTCATGTATTAAGCTTGGTTCTTTTACTGAATATATGTACTGTGCTTTGTTCTGGTGCTGTATATATAGGTACTGAGCTTTTTTCTGGTGCTGTATATATGTACTGTGCTTTATTCTGGTGCTGTATATATGTACTGAGCTTTGTTTTGGTGCTGTATTTATGTACTGAACTTTGTTTTGGGGCTGTATATATGTACTGAGCTTGGTTCTGAGGTGGTATATATGTATGAGCTTGGTTCTGGGGCTGTATATATGTACTGAGCTTGGTTCTGGTTTTTTATATATGTACTAAGCTTTGTTCTGGTGCTGTATTTAAGTACTGAGCTTTGTTCTAAATATGTATTGAGCTGTGTTCTGGTGCTGTATATTAGTACTCAGCTTATTTTGGAGGATGTATATATGTATTGAGCTTAGTTTTGGTGCTGTATTTATGTACTGAGCTTTGTTATGTTGCTGTATATATGTACTGAGATTGGTTCTGGTACTGTATATATGTATTGAGTCCGGTTCTGGAGCTGTATACATGTATTGAGTTTGGTTCTGGAGCTGTAAATATGTAGTGAGCTTGGTTCTGGTGTTGTATATATGTACTGAGCTCGGTTCTGGAGCTGTATACATGTATTGAGTTTTGTTCTGGAGCTGTATATATGTAGTGAGCTTGGTTCTGGAGCTGTATGTATGTCAGAGCTTTGTTCTAGTGCTGTATATATGTATGAGCTTGGTTGTGGTACTATATGTATGTCAGAGCTTGTTTCTGAATCTGTAATTATATAGGATTATTTATAATAACATAATTGCAGGGCAGATGGAATTGTTTTCAGCTCATTCTATATTTCATGGGAAGCTGCCTGGTAGTTTTAACCCCTTGAACCTCCACCATGCGGTAATACATGACCTGACAATATTTCCAAATGTATGTGTTTTTCAGATGCAGCAAAATCGATAAAATCAACTTTTAAACCGGCGCACGCTATATGCTTATTACTCATTAAAGGGTCATGGGGCAGTGCCGCTATCCTGAAGAGTCACACAGTCCTGACTTCAAACCCAACTTTCCATGTTTGATTGACACCCCCCTGGCTGTTATACATCACTACCAGTCTTTTCCAACTTGCTCGGATGCGCCATTGCCTTTTACTACTTGGGCACGCACCATGCAGCGAGGTGTACTCTGCCTGGCTTCATCACTGCACCGCACATGCCAGGAAAGTACAAGGCAACGGCGCATCCGCAAGAGTTGGAGGAGGCTTGTAGTGATGTAGAACAGCCAGGGGGATGTCAATCAAGATCTGGGCGGTGCCATTTAAATTTTAATAATGTTACTCCTAATACTTCTACTATTGCCACAGGTTCCTCATGAGAAAGCGGACGACAAAACGTGTGTCGGGGTCCTGATGTGGTGGTCGTTGGTGGTGCATTATTATTTAGCGCAATATGGATCAGTAATACACTGTGGCTTTATTAGGGAGTAGAGATGAGCGAACTTATCAAAAGTTCGGTTCGGCTAGTTCGCCGAATTTCACAAAAAAGTTCGGTTCGGACCGAACTAGTTTGGACCGAACCTGTCACTTCCGTGCGCCGAGCATGCTACTGTCTCGGGTGCTGATAGAGTTAATGGGCTACACTAACTCTTTCAGCAACCTTGACAGTACATGCTCGGCACGCGGAAAATACAATATTAATGTAATAAAAAAATAAAAATTATACGTTCATACTTACTTTCCTCCTGTCCGGCCTCCAGCGATGACGTTTCATCCCTTTCGCCGCTGCAGCCAATCACAGGCTGCAGCGGCGACATGGATGAAACGTCATCGCTGGAGGCCGGACAGGAGGAAAGTAAGTATGAACGTATTATTATTTTTTTTTGGCATGTATGTATGTTGGCATGTATGTATGTTGTCATGTATGTATGTATGTATGTATATCTGTGCATGTATGTTGGCATGTATGTATATATGTGCATGTTTGTATGTATATTTGCATGTATATATTTGCATGTATGTATGTATGTTTGCATGTATGTATTTTTGCATGTATGTTGTCATGTATGTATGTATGTTGTCCTGTATGTATGTATGTATATATGTGCATGTGTGTATGTATATTTGTATGTATGTATGTTTGCATGAATGTATGTATGTATGTTTGCATGTATGTATGTTTGCATGTATGTATGTATGTTTGTATGTATATTTGCATGTGTGTATATATATATATATATGTATGTATGTTGTCATGTATGTATGTATGTATGTATGTTGTCATGTATGTATATATGTGCATGTATGTTGGCATGTATGTATATATGTGCATGTGTGCATGTATGTATGTATATTTGCATGTATGTATGTTGGCATGTATGTATAAATGTGCATGTTTGTATGTATATTTGCATGTATATATGTTTGCATGTGTGTATGTATGTTTGCATGTATGTATGTTGTCATGTATGTTTGTATGTATGTTGTCATGTATGTTTGCATGTTTTTATTTTTGCATGTATGTTTGCATGTATGTTTATATATATGTGCATGTATGTAATTATGTTTGCATGTATTTATGTTTGCATGTATATTTGTGCATGCTTGTATATATGTATGTATGTATCTTTGCATGTTTGTTTGTATGTATGTATGTTTTCATGTGTGTGTGTATGCATGTATGTATGATAGTTTGCATGTATATATGTGTGTATGTTTGCATGTATGTATATTTGTATATATGTATGTATGTTTGCTTGTATATATGTATGTATGGCCATGTATGATACTGTCTGCTGCCGCCCTGTATCTAAGTCAACTTCACGGCAGGCTTCTATACATGGTATAACAGTCAGTATCACACATTAAACTGAATCTAAGCCTACGACATGTTTTATTTCATTTTTTTTTTTTTTTACAGGTTTGGTGTTTGGACTACGTCGGTTTCGAGGACTTCTTCGATGACGTTTTTTTTTCTACAATAAAATGGTTAATGAGGGTTGTGTTGGGGGTGCTTTATTTCAATCAAATATTTTATCTATATCTTTGTCTTTTTCTTTTCAAATTTTATTACTACCACTTTAGTAATGGCCGCTGTCTGAGTGACAACATCCATTACTAAGGCGAGGCTTAGTGTTAGCCGGTGCAGAGGCTAACACTAACCACCATTATTACCCCGGTACCCACCGCCACCAGGGGTGCCGGGAAGAGCCAGGTACGATCTGTTGTGATGGTCGGGCTCTGGGGCGGCCGCAGGCTGGTATTATGAGGCTGGGAAGGGCCAAAAACAGTGGACCTTCCCACCCTTGTAATGCTAGGCTGCTGCTGCTGTGTTTTATCTGGCTGGTTATAAAAGTGGGGGGGACCCCACGTCATTTTTTTAAATTATTTATTTATTTATTTATTTTTTAAAAAAGACATGGGGTTCAACCCAATTTATCATAACCAGCCACAAACAACACAGTGTTATTAGCCTGGGAATGGACAAAACCAGTGGCCACCCATGTAATGCCAGACTGCTGCGGCCTTGTATATGGCTGGTTATTAAAAATGTGGGGGACCCGTCTATTGCTAAATTTGTTAAATTAAAAAAAAAAACGACGTGGGGTCCCCCCCATTTTTATAACCAGCCCGATACAACACAGCAGCAGCAGCCTAGCATTACAAGGGTGGGAAGGTCCACTGATTTTGGCCCTTCCCAGCCTCATAATACCAGCCTGCGGCCGCCCCAGAGCCCGACCATCACAACAGATGGTCGGGTACTGGATCGTACCAAGCTCTTCCCGGCACCCCTGGTGGTGGTGGGTACCGGGGTAATAATGGGTGGTTAGTGCTAGCCTCTGCACCGGCTAACACTAAGTACCGCCTTAATAATGGACGCTGTCAATCAGCCAACTGCCATTATCTAGGCACTAATAAAGTTTAAAAAAAAACACAAAGACAATTCTTTTTTATTGAAATAAGAAATCCCCAACAAAACCCTCGTTAACCATTTTATTAAAATTTGAAAAAACGTAGATCTACGCAGTAGTCCAACGAATCGAAGATGTAGTCCAATCGGTACATCAAAATCTGCAACAACATAAAAAAACAGTTATCAATGTGAACAATACCAATACTTCTACTCACCTACACACATATATACACGCACACACAAACAAACAACCATACACAGACACACATATATACACAAACACAACAAGATATACACACACACACATAAACAGACAAACATACACACATATACACGAACTCACACATATACAAACAAAAACACACATATCCAAACACACACACACACACAGTTATACACACACATACACGAACACATATACACAAACACATATACACAAACACATATACACAAACACATATACACAAACACATATACAAACAAAAACACACATACCCAAACACACATATACACAAACACACCCATATATACACACAAACACACACCCATATACACACATATACACAAACACACACATATACAAAAACACACACAAACATCTACACAAACACATATACACAAACACACCCATATATACACACACACACACACACATATACACAAACACACATATAAAAACAAAAACAGACAAAGTCACATACCCAAACACACATATATACACAAACACACACATACACAAACACACACATACACAAACACGGTTTCTTTTAAATGCTGCTGGGGAACCCGCTCAATCCACTATATAAGGCTGCGCTACAGTGCAGCATTTAAAAGAAACAGGATCCTGACCTGTCCATAGAGTTTAAGACAGCACAGAGTATTTCAGGAGATGAGCATGCAGATTCAGTGCTGCTGTGAACTCTGCTCTTACCATTACGTACCTCTCAGTCTGTTACCTCTCCTCCACTCCTGTCCTCCAGAACACCTTCACATGATTGGCAAGTCACCACGTAATGGTAAGAGCAGAGTTCACAGCAGCACAGAGTATTTCAGGAGATGAGCGTGCAGATCTTGTGCGGGGTGGTGACTTGCCAATCATGTGAAGGTGTTATTGAGGACAGGAGTGGAGGAGAGGTAACAGACTGAGCTACGTAATGGTAAGAGCAGAGTTCACAGCAGCACTGAATCTGCACGCTCCTCTCCTGAAATACTCTGTGCTGCTGTGAACTCTGTACTTACCATTACGTAGCTCAGTCTGTTACATCTCCTCCACTCCTGTCCTCTATAACACGTTCACATGATTGGCAAGTCACCACCACGCACAAGATCCGCACACATCTCCTGAAATACTCTGTGCTGCTGTGAACTCTGCTCTTACCATTACGTGGTGACTTGCCAATCATGTGAAGGTGTTCTTGAGGACAGGAGTGGAGGAGAGGTAACAGACTGAGAGGTACGTAATGGTAAGAGCAGAGTTCACAGCAGCACTGAATCTGCACGCTCATCTCCTGAAATACTCTGTGCTGCCTTAAACTCTGTGGACAGGTCAGGATCCTGTTTCTTTTAAATGCTGCACTGTAGCGTAGCCTTATATAGTGGATCGAGCGGGTTCCCTAGCAGCATTTAAAAGAAACAGGATCCTGACCTGTCCACAGAGTTTAAGGCAGCACAGAGTATTTCAGGAGATGAGCACGGGCAGCCGTTCGTTTTTCCGAGCCGTGCTCCCATTATGCACACGACCGTAAAAACACCCGTTATTGCGGGTCGCAATTACGACCCGCAATAAAATAACGGGCTCATAGACTTCTGTTACCCACGGGTACCTTTCCGTTTTCTCACGGGAAGGTGCCCGTGCCGTTAAAAAAATAGAACATGTTCTATTTTTCTATTTTACGGGCCGTGCTGCTATAATTATAATGACAGCATGGTTCGCAAAAGCGGCCGGCCGGACGTGCTCGTAGTTACGAGTCGTAATTACGAGCACGGCCCGTAAAATAAAAAAATAGAACATGTTCTATCTTTTTAACGGCACGGGCACCTTCCCGTGAGAAAACGGGAAGGTACCCGTGGCTAACAGAAGTCTATGGGCCCGCTATTTCGGGTCGTAATTACGACCCGTGATAACGGGTGTTTTTATGGTCGTGTGCATGAGGCCCCGTAATGACGGGTGGCTACATGTGTGCACCCGTCATTACGGCAGCGTTGCTAGGCGACGTCAGTAAGGGTATGTGCACACACACTAATTACGTCCGTAATTGACGGACGTATTTCGGCCGCAAGTACCGGACCGAACTCAGTGCAGGGAGCCGGGCTCCTAGCATCATATTTATGTACGATGCTAGGAGTCCCTGCCTCTCCGTGGAACTACTGTCCCGTACTGAAAACATGATTACAGTACGGGACAGTTGTCCTGCAGAGAGGCAGGGACTCCTAGCATCGTACATAACTATGATGCTAGGAGCCCGGCTCCCTGCAGTGTGTTCGGTCCGGGACTTGCGGCCGAAATACGTCCGTCAATTACGGACGTAATTAGTGTGTGTGCACATACCCTAAATAGTCACTGTCCAGGGTGCTGAAAGAGTTAACTGATCGGCAGTAACTGTTTCAGTATCCTGGACAGTGACTACCGATCACAGTACCTGTAAAAAAAAAGACATTCATACTTACCGGGAACTCCCTGCTTCCTCCAGTCCGGTCTCCTGGCCGTTGCCTTGGTGACGCGTCCCTCTCGACATCCGGCCCGACATTCCTTGATGACGATGCAGCCCATGTGAGCGCTGCAGCCAATCACAGGCTGCCGCGTCCTCTGCAGCCAATCACAGGCTGCAGAGGCCTCTGCAGCCAATCACAGGCTGCCGCGTCAGAAAAGGTCGGACTGGAGGAAGAAGAGGGACTCGTCACCAAGACAACGACCGGGTACGTATGAAATGCTTTTTATTTTATTTTTAATCAGCAGCCTCTTTTCTCTATCAGTGATTGATAGAGACAAGTGGCTGACGATTTGTATAATATTTTTGACCGGGTTCGGTCAAAACGGGTTCGGCCGAACCCGGTGAAGTTCGGATTCGCTGCGAACCGAACTTTTCCGGAAGTTCGGACCGAAACCGGGTTCGGTTGTCCCGGTTCGCTCATCTCTATTAGGGAGGTTCGTTGGCTAGGGACTTATTTGATTATGTACATGCACTTGCTGTTACTGCATATAGATTTCTCTGTCCCCTGTTCTGGGGTTGAGTTACAACCCATATATTATCTCACTGGGATCACTGGCATTTTATTTGGTGTTTTGATGTGTCAGCATATGTATTCTGTGATGTGTTGGTTGCACTTTATAACTACATATTGGACATTGTATCTTTGACCAGCACCTCAGCCTGTTTTATGTGATTTTAATTGTTTTTATAAGACAGCCTTTGTTATATATTGTGTTATTGGAAATAATAAAGATACTTTGTAATAATCATGTGTTGGTTTACTACATGGTTTTGTGGTTTACATTTATAGGTCTTGTCAAAAAAAGATACTAGGACCAGGCAATAAGCGCAAAGCTGACTCTATATCGGACTTGGATAATAAAGCGCCTCTACCCGCTGACCAAACTAGACACACAGCATCATCAAGTACAAAAACCGCTGCCTCCTCCTTAGATATCCAATCACTGACCAACTCCCCACTCGGAAATGACAGGTGAGGAATCATCCAAAATTTCCCAGTGTCTTCTTTGGGAACCAAGCCAAAAGCTGACACTCTAAGGCAGTGGTCTCAAAGACGCAGCCTCTGAGGCTGTCATCTGCGGCCCGCGGGGCACTGTAGTTCCCTCAGGAGAGGAGAGAGAAGGTCAAAGGAGGAGTTTCCGAGTGCTAGAAGCGGCTCTGCCCTGGGACCATATATGGACAGTGATGTAAGGGGCTTCCCCAGAGTTCTGGGGCAGAGACTATACTAGTGCTCTGCTCTGGGACTCCGGCTCTGCGGTTGCCCCAGACAGAGGCGTAGCTAGGTTCTCCAGCACCCGGGGCAAAGATTCAGTTTGGCGCCCCCCCCCCTCAACCTCTTTCCCGACATCTCCTTCCCCCTCGCCTCGAGCATAAAAACATTTGTACATTTTACAAGCAATATAGTTCTATACACAACACCAGAACAAAGCTAGTTACATATATACAGCACCAGAACTAAGCTCAGTACATATATACAGCACCAGAACCAAGCTCAGTACATAAATACAACACCAGCACAAATACAGCTCAATTTAGTGCAACCCCTGCCGTATAGGTGTGTATGGCGTAAAACTACAGCTCACAGCATGGCCTGAACAATGGTAAGGATATGCTGGGAGATGCTGTTTCACAAAAAATAAATCCTATCATAATCACACCACCCATCATCTCGCTGCAGATCATACAGTGACTACATTACAGATTAGAGGCAGAATAAACATTTACATTAAGTGACTCACCGGTGACGTCTCAGATTCTAGTTCTTTTTCTCCATCCGGTCCAGACCTCTATGATGACTTCTCCCGGCCACAGCCCATTTCTGCAGTTTGCCGCTCAGATGTCTTCAGCTTCTCACTTTTCCAACATTTCTACACCTATAAACAAAGATAAAGTTCTCATAATACCACACACTACACCCCTAAATATAATAGCGCCATACACTGCACCTCTAATTATAATAGCACCATACACCGTGTCCCCCCCCCCCACACACACACACACACACACACACTGTACCCCCTGTAGATAGTGCCCCCCATAGATAGTGCCCCCATATAGCCCACCCCTGTATATAGTGTCCCACAAATAGCTCCTCCTAAAGTGCTCCACAGATAGCCCACCCCTGTATTTAGCCCCCTGTAGATGTAACCCACCCCTGTATATAGCCCCCTTGTAGATATAGCCCACCCCTGTATATAGTGCTCCACATATAGTCCACCCCCTGTATATAGTGCTCCACATATAATCCACCCCTGTATATAGTGGCCCACATATAGTCCACCCCTGTATATAGCCCCCCTGTAGATATAGCCCACCCCTGTATATAGTGCTCCATAGATAGCCCAGCCCTGTATATAGCCCCCTGTAGATATAGCCCACCCCTGTATATAGTGCTCCACATATAGTCCACCCCTGTATATAGTGCTCCACATATAGTCCACCCCTGTATATAGCCCCCCTGTATATGGTGCTCCACATATAGTCCACCCCTGTATATAGCCCCCCTGTATATAGTGCTCCACATATAGTCCACCCCTGTATATAGCCCCCTGTAGATATAGCCCACCCCTGTAAATGGTGCTCCACATATAGCCCACCCCTGTATATAGTGCTCCACATATAGCCCCCCCTGTAGATAATGTCACACACTTTTTTATTACAATAAAATAACAAACTATTCAAACTCACCTTAATCCCGCTCCCACGCCGGCCGGCAGCAATGGAGACCTGCTCTCTTATGCGCAGGCCTCCTAGGGTTGAACGAAGCGTCTATGAAAGGCTCTGATTGGCTGGGCAGGATGACTTTCCCTGTCAGTCAGCGCCTTTCAGCGACGGAAGCGCGATACCGCTTGTACAGAGGTGCTGAATAGCCGGGCACGGAACGTATACAGAGGGCACTGTGGCATTATATACAGAGGGCAATGTAGCAGTATCTACAGAGGGCACTGCGGCATTATTTACAGAGAGCACTGCAGCATTATTTACAGAGAGCACTGCAGCATTATTTACAGAGAGCACTGCAGCATTATTTACAGAGAGCACTGCAGCATTATTTACAGAGAGCACTGCGGCATTATTTACAGAGAGCACTGCGGCATTATTTACAGAGAGCACTGCGGCAGTATCTACAGAGGGCACTGTGGCATTATCTATAGAGGGCACTGCGGCATTATTTACAGAGGGCACTGCGGCAGTATCTACAGAGGGCACTGTGACATTATCTACAGAGGACACTGCGGCATTATCTACAGAGGGCACTGCGGCATTATCTACAGAGGGCACTGCGGCATTATCTACAGAGGGCACTGCGGCATTATCTACAGAGGGAAATGTGGCAGCATCTACAGAGGACAGTGTGACATTATCTACAGAGGGCACAGTGGTAGTATTTACAGAGGGCACTGTGGCATTATCTACAAAGGTCACTGTGGCAGCATTTACAGAGGGCACTGTGGCATTATCTACATAGGGCACTGCAGCATTAGCTACAGAGGGCACTGTGGCAGCATCTACAGAGGACAGTGTGACATTATCTACAGAGGGCACAGTGGCAGTATCTACAGAGGGCAGTATGTGGCATTATCTACAGAGGGCACTGTGGCATTATCTACAGAGGGCACTGTTACATTATCTACAGAGGGCACTGCGGCATTATCTACAGAGGGCACTGTGACATTATCTACAGAGGGCACTGCGGCAGTATCTACGGAGGACAGTGTGACATTATCTACAGAGGGCACTGTGGCATTATCTACAGAGGGCACTGCGGCAGTATCTACAGAGGGCACTGCGGCATTATCTACAGAGGGCACTGCGGCATTATCTACAGAGGGCACTGCGGCAGTATCTACAGAGGACAGTGTGACATTATCTATAGAGGGCACTTTGGCAGTATCTACAGAGGGCACTGTGGCATTATCTACAGAGGGCAGTGTGTGGCATTATCTACAGAGGGCACTGCGGCAGTATCTACAGAGGGCACTGTGACATTATCTACAGAGGGCACTGCGGCAGTATCTACAGAGGGCACTGCGGCAGTATCTACAGAAGACAGTGTGACATTATCTACAGAGGGCACTGCGGCATTATCTACAGAGGGCACTGCGGCAGTATCTACAGAGGGCACTGCGGCATTATCTACAGAGGGCACTGCGGCATTATCTACAGAGGGCACTGCGGCATTATCTACAGAGGGCACTGCGGCATTATCTACAGAGGGCACTGCGGCATTATCTACAGAGGGCACTGCGGCAGTATCTACAGAGGACAGTGTGACATTATCTATAGAGGGCACTTTGGCAGTATCTACAGAGGGCACTGCGGCAGTATCTACAGAGGGCACTGCGGCAGTATCTACAGAGGGCACTGTGGCATTATCTACAGAGGGCAGTGTGTGGCATTATCTACAGAGGGCACTGCGGCAGTATCTACAGAGGGCACTGTGACATTATCTACAGAGGGCACTGTGGCAGTATCTACAGAGGGCACTGCGGCAGTATCTACAGAAGACAGTGTGACATTATCTACAGAGGGCACTGCGGCATTATCTACAGAGGGCACTGCGGCAGTATCTACAGAGGGCACTGCGGCATTATCTACAGAGGGCACTGCGGCATTATCTACAGAGGGCACTGCGGCATTATCTACAGAGGGCACTGCGGCATTATCTACAGAGGGCACTGCGGCATTATCTACAGAGGGCACTGCGGCATTATCTACAGAGGGCACTGCAGCAGTATCTACAGAGGGCACTGTGGCATTATCTACAGAGGGCACTGCGGCATTATCTACAGAGGGCACTGCGGCAGTATCTACAGAGGGCACTGCGGCATTATCTACAGAGGGCACTGCGGCATTATCTACAGAGGGCACTGCGGCATTATCTACAGAGGGCACTGCGGCAGTATCTACAGAGGACAGTGTGACATTATCTATAGAGGGCACTTTGGCAGTATCTACAGAGGGCACTGCGGCAGTATCTACAGAGGGCACTGCGGCAGTATCTACAGAGGGCACTGTGGCATTATCTACAGAGGGCAGTGTGTGGCATTATCTACAGAGGGCACTGCGGCAGTATCTACAGAGGGCACTGTGACAATATCTACAGAGGGCACTGTGGCAGTATCTACAGAGGGCACTGCGGCAGTATCTACAGAAGACAGTGTGACATTATCTACAGAGGGCACTGCGGCATTATCTACAGAGGGCACTGCGGCAGTATCTACAGAGGGCACTGTGGCATTATCTACAGAGGGCACTGCGGCATTATCTACAGAGGGCACTGCGGCATTATCTACAGAGGGCACTGCGGCATTATCTACAGAGGGCACTGCGGCATTATCTACAGAGGGCACTGCGGCAGTATCTACAGAGGACAGTGTGACATTATCTATAGAGGGCACTTTGGCAGTATCTACAGAGGGCACTGCGGCAGTATCTACAGAGGGCACTGCGGCAGTATCTACAGAGGGCACTGTGGCATTATCTACAGAGGGCAGTGTGTGGCATTATCTACAGAGGGCACTGCGGCAGTATCTACAGAGGGCACTGTGACATTATCTACAGAGGGCACTGTGGCAGTATCTACAGAGGGCACTGCGGCAGTATCTACAGAAGACAGTGTGACATTATCTACAGAGGGCACTGCGGCATTATCTACAGAGGGCACTGCGGCATTATCTACAGAGGGCACTGCGGCAGTATCTACAGAGGGCACTGTGGCATTATCTACAGAGGGCACTGCGGCATTATCTACAGAGGGCACTGCGGCATTATCTACAGAGGGCACTGTGGCATTATCTACAGAGGGCACTGCGGCATTATCTACAGAGTGCACTGCAGCAGTATCTACAGAGGGCACTGTGGCATTATCTACAGAGGGCACTGTGGCATTATCTACAGAGAGCACTGTGGCATTATCTACAGAGGGCACTGGGGCATTATCTACAGAGGACAGTGTGACATTATCTACAGAGGGCACTGGGGCAGTATCTACAGAGGACACTGCTGCATTATCTACAGAGGGCACTGCGGCAGTATCTACAGAGGGCACTGTGGTAGTATCTACAGAGGGCACTGCGGCAGTATCTACAGAGGACAGTGTGACATTATCTACAGAAGGCACTGGGGCAGTATCTACAGAGGACAGTGTGACATTATCTACAGAGGGCACTGGGGCAGTATCTACAGAGGGCACTGGGGCAGTATCTACAGAGGGCACTGCAGCATTATCTACAGAGGGCACTGCAGCAGTATCTACAGAGGGCACTGTGGTAGTATCTACAGAGGGCACTGCGGCATTATCTACAGAGGGCACTGCAGCATTATCTACAGAGGGCACTGTGGCATTATCTACAGAGGGCACTGCGGCATTATCTACAGAGTGCACTGCAGCAGTATCTACAGAGGGCACTGTGGCATTATCTACAGAGGGCACTGTGGCATTATCTACAGAGAGCACTGTGGCATTATCTACAGAGGGCACTGGGGCATTATCTACAGAGGACAGTGTGACATTATCTACAGAGGGCACTGGGGCAGTATCTACAGAGGACACTGCTGCATTATCTACAGAGGGCACTGCGGCAGTATCTACAGAGGGCACTGTGGTAGTATCTACAGAGGGCACTGCGGCAGTATCTACAGAGGACAGTGTGAAATTATCTACAGAGGGCACTGGGGCAGTATCTACAGAGGGCACTGGGGCAGTATCTACAGAGGGCACTGCAGCATTATCTACAGAGGGCACTGCAGCAGTATCTACAGAGGGCACTGTGGTAGTATCTACAGAGGGCACTGCGGCATTATCTACAGAGGGCACTGTGGCATTATCTACAGAGGGCACTGCAGCATTATCTACAGAGGGCCCTGTGGCATTATCTACAGAGGGCACTGCAGCATTATCTACAGAGGGCACTGAGGCATTATCTACAGAGGGCACTGCAGCATTATCTACAGAGGGCCCTGTGGCATTATCTACAGAGGGCACTGAGGCATTATCTACAGAGGGCACTGTGGCATTATCTACAGAGGGCACTGCGGCAATATCTACAGAGGGCACTGTGGCATTATCTACAGAGGGCACTGGGGCATTATCTACAGAGGGCACTGTGCCATTATCTAGGGGTGTATTGCATTATCTACAGAGGACACTGTGTCATTATCTACAGGTGGGTGGGTGGCAGTATCTACAGAGGACAGTGTTGCATTATCTACAAGTGGGTGTGTGGCAGTATCTACAGAGGGCACTGGGGCATTATATACAGAGGGCAGTGGGGCATTATCTACAGAGGGAACTGGGGCATTATATACAAAGGGCACTGGGGCATTATATACAGAGGGCACTGGGGCATTATCTACAGAAGGCAGTGGGCATTATCTACAGAGGGCACTGGGGCATTATATACAGAGGGCACTGGGGCATTATATACAGAGGGCAGTGGGGCACTATCTACAGAGGGCACTGGGGCATTATATACAGAGGGCACTGGGGCATTATCTACAGAGGGCACTGGGGCATTATCTACAGAGGGCACTGGGGCATTATCTACAGAGGGCACTGGGGCATGTGGTCTTGAAGTCCTCTCATTAATGACTATTGTGACTGTGATTGATGTACATGGGGGGCTGCATGTGGTTCAATGTATTATTCTTAACAGAGACCCCATCAACATAATCACCATCTATTCTACACTGCACAGAATTATCTCTGATTAAGATAATTGTCCTTTCCTGACGAGGAGCCGTCCATCACATTATCCAGGGAAGGGCACCTTCATTGGTATATTTATCTATGGAGGTTACTGCCATCCCAGCGTGACCTGGGAAATTTATAATGATATTGAAAAAAAAAAATAATTGTATACATCGTTTTTTAATAATTGTTTTTTAGGAAATAAAGGATTTGTTTGGAAATATAATATACAAAATCTAAGAACATTTGCATGATTAATATGCGCAGCTGTACATAAAATTAGAACTTGATAGAATGTAACAAAATATTTATACTGATTTTCTTCCCTTAAAGGGGACGTCTCCTCTTATTAAATGTTGTAGCTTTTATTTTTTTTATAACCTTTCCCTATGGGTGGCCATATTGGAGGCACACACTTCCTTTCTGTATAGTCTGTATAGACAGTGCAACAGGGGATGTGTGCTTTATGGCAAGCTGCAATGAATGTGGGTCGATTGACAAAAAAAGTGATAAATTATTAAAGTCTCCAGGAAAAGATAGAGTACAGCTTTGCCTCTAGAGACCAGGGAGTGACGGGGGAGCTGCATATAGAACCTTATCTGTGTGTATAGATTTACTATTAAGATTACTCTGCTGACTCTGCCCTCTAATGATGATGAGATGACTTTGCTGACTCTGCCCTCTAATGATGATGAGATGACTCTGCTGACTCTGCCCTCTAATAATAATGCAATGACTCTGTTGACCCTGCCTGTCTAATAATAATAATGATTTGACCTTGCCTATTCCACTCTGTCTCCCCCTTGGTCTTCCACCGAGCCCAAGCCCATCTGTCTGCCCCTCTGCAGAGCCCCTGTCAGAGTGTGTATCCACCCTGGCCCCACTTCCGCCCCTGTCACTTTTTGCTCTCAGCTCTCCCCCTACAGAGCCCCTGCCGACCTAGTCTATTCCACTTGTCCCCTGACAGAGCTCCTGCCCACCTACCGTCTCCACCCTGCCCCACCACAGAGCCACTGCCAGTTTGTCTGCCACCCCAGTCCCCCTCCCGCCACTTTCCGTCACCACCCACAGATAATGGGGGGACCTGACACTTTGACTGTAAGGGGCCCATACATTTCTATTTGCGGCCCTGTCTAACATTATAATCACCATCTATAATGTATACATATATACACAACCACAGTACTCATATTAAAGTGCCATATATAACTGTATCCATCTCAGCCTCCTACAACAGTGCCAGTCAGAGCTCCATTACAGTGGCAGCACCATGGCATTGCCAGTCAGAGTGCTCCATAACAGTGGCAGCCAGCGTGCTCAATAACATTGGAAGTCAGAGTGCTATATAAGGGCTCGTCCACACGTGGCACAAATATTGCAGATTTTCCATAATGTATTTTGCTGTGGAAATTCTGCAGCATAATACAGTAGCAGGGGAGTGGATGAGATTTCAAGAAGTCTCATCCACGCTGTGTACGTGATATGTGGAGATTCTGGACACAAATTGCCCTGTGGTGCGGTTTTTTAAGTCGCAGCGACATAATTGTGGTTGCGGAATCGCATGTAGTTTGTTGCAGGATTTCCCCATTGAATTCAATGGTGATCTAAAACCCACAACTAACAGTCAAGTGTTGCCAGTTTTGCGGCAGAATTGCAGCAATTACCCTGCAAAATTCGCAACTTAGAAAAATCTTATACTTACCTCTGACGTTCTGCAGGCTGGCCTCCTGGGATGACATTTCATCCCATAAGGCTGGCCTGCCAGCTGGCTGGCTACTGCTGCAGTTTTCCACAGCGGAAATTCCGAACGAAAAACTGCACAAAATTCCCTGCGGCCACTGGGGCGGATATGCTGTGTACATTTACGCAGCGTATCCGCAGCGTGTGAACTTAGCCTAGGAGTGCCCACCAAAGTGCCCCATAACAGTGCCCGCCAGAGTTCTCCATAAAGGTGCCCAACAGAGTGCTTCATATAGTGCCCACCAGAGTGCTCCATATCAGTGCCCACCAGAGTGTTCCATATCAGTGCCCGCCAGAATGCTCCATATCAGTGCCCGCCAGAGTGCTCCATATCAGTGCCCACCAGAGTGCTCCATATCAGTGCCCACCAGAGTGCTCCATATCAGTGCCCACCAGAGTGCTCCATATCAGTGCCCACCACAGTGCTCCATAGCAGTGCCCACCAGAGTGCTCCATATCAGTGCCCACCACAGTGCTCCATATCAGTGCCCACCAGAGTGCTCCATATCAGTGCCCACCAGAGTGCTCCATATCAGTGCCCACCACAGTGCTCCATAGCAGTGCCCACCAGAGTGCTCCATATCAGTGGCAGCCACGGAAGACATTTTCGGGATCCTCCTGTGCAGTTCTCCGGTTACATCTGTAACTTCCGGTGTTTCCTGTGTCAGAGATGATCCGCACTTTGTGATCTGTATATTATAACTGAATGTTGTTAAAGTTTCTGATAACTTCTCGCTCCTCAGATCATTTCACTTTGATAACTGGCAGGTTTTTATGTTTTCATGTTCTTTCACTTTATGACTGGAAGAGATTATCTGATCAGAAGAGAAGCGTCCGAGAAGTGTCACCGCTGATCACACGGAATCCTGAGGTCTTGTTTTCTTTTTTGTCTTTCTTTAAAACTATAAAAACCTTTTCTTGTGAGATGAAAGCTCCGGAGCCTTTTATCCTGAGATTTACCAGCGCCAGCGGAAAGCTCTGCAGGAAGCGAATCACTAATAGTATCATATAATAATAGAGATAGAACAGAAGCCGAGCTGCGGCCGCTGATACCCGGCTCTGAACGGAAACAAGTCCATGGAGATAAACAGAGCGTTATCTGAAGCGTCCGGGAGAGATCACAGTGACGGATCACAGGCGGCACCGACGGGACGCAAAAACCGCAGATTTTATATTTCTCAGCTATGTGGAACGAGGACAACAAGCGGCTCCATCGACCATCGCTGTGACCGGGGGCGCGGTAACCAAAGCAAAGGGCGAATCTTAGGACGCAGATAGAGTAAGGCTGGATTCACACGAACGTTGCGTTTTTGCGCGCGTGAAAAACGCGCCGTTTCGGTTGCGTTGGAGTTGTGTGTGGCATCCGTTTGGGCAGCGTGATAGCGTATTTAACGCGCGAATGGAATGCGTTTTTTACGCGCGTCAAAACAACGGAGGGTGGAGTAATGGAGAGGGCAGCCTACAAAAAGACACCTTCTCCTACACCTGCTTGCTGTGAGCACATGTTCGCATCAAGATTTCACGTTACCTCACACTTTGGCCCGTGTTTGTTGTTTTTGGGTGGTTTTACAGGTTAAAAAAACTACAATATGCCCTTGACTCCGCTGGGCCGTGTGCTGCTAGCATGGATGGTTTCTAGGAGATTTGGTGAACGCCGACCCATGCTTGAGGAGGGAACCCGTAGAAGAGGGAGGATTTGGGTTCATCCACTTGTGGCCCAGCGCAGCTCCAAAGGCCATTTTCATACTCTATATGAGGACCTTCGCAGCCACCCTGAGAAATTTCGATCGTTTTGCCGGATGTCTGTGTTGACTTTTGATATTCTTCTGGAGCGGATTCGAGCAGGCATAACCTACACGGACACCAATATGCGGCGCTGCATTTCCCCCGAGGAGCGACTCCTAGTGACGTTAAGGTATGTGTGTTTAAAACTATTATGTCTCCAGCACGCTTATTTGTGTTGTGTGTTTTTGCATCTCGCCCATGTAGATTTCTAGCTACCGGAAACAGCTATCATTCGTTACATTTCGAATTCCTTCTTGGAGTGAGCACAATTTCGGCCATTGTCACAGGCACCTGTGTTGTGTTGTGGCTGCGATTGAAGGCCACAGTGATGCCGCAGCTGACGACAGACCACTTGCTTTCCATTGCATCAGACTTTATCACCACCACCCAATTTCCTAATTGTATTGGTGCCCTAGACGGGAAGCATATTCGGGTCAAGAAGCCCCCCCACTCCGGATCCCGATTCTATAACTACAAACAGTATTTTTCAATCGTCTTGTTGGCCCTGTCCGACAGCAATTATTGTTTTACCATTGTACATATAGGGTCCTATGGAAGCTCAGCTGATGCCCGCATCTTTCGTACATCCCGGATGGGCCATCGTCTGATGTGCAATCTGCTCTCGGTGCCGGTGCCGACCCACCTGCCTGGCTCGCGAGGACCACCAGTCCCTTATGTGATCGTGGCAGATGAGGGTTTTGGACTCACAAGTCAAGTAATGCGCCCATTTGCTCGAAGAGGCTTGGACGACCGCCGGCGCATATTCAATTACCGGCTTAGCAGAGCACGCCGATGTGTGGAATGTGCATTTGGCATAATGTCCTCCAAATGGCGTGTTTTCCTCACCACCATGCAATTGACGCCGCTAAATGTCACCCGTGTCATCCAAGCGTGTGTCGTGCTTCATAATTTTTGTCGCATACATGATGGTGGTTGTGATGCCGAATATATTCGGCAAAATGTTTCCTCAACAACCATTCCACTGCCAATTCCACTTGGAAGGGCGCAAACATCGGGAATACGAGTACGCGACATATTTGCACAATATTTTGACAGCCCGGATGGAGCTGTGCCATGGCAGGAGGATGTTCTGTGAGGGCCGTCCTAGTTGAGATTAGTGGGCCACAGTAGCATTTTTCTGTGACTTTTGTTGTTCTTTGGGGAGGGGATATTTTGATTCGGCACTCGCAAGACATGAGGACCCTTGACGTGGGTTGCGAGCTTATATCTTTGGTGGTTTTCCTTTTTACGTTAAATCTCCTCTAGACGAATTAGCTTGGGAGGCCGGTTGCCTTAGCCCTTGGTCACTAATTCCATGACAAAAATCATTTGTTCCCCATTTCTCACACGACTGCAATGCAGGCGAGGGCAATATGAGGAATGGAGGTAAACCACCAAAGACAAACTAATACCTCAATCATGGCATGCTACAAACTTGCTCCACCGTCCTAATGTGGGAACATTACATAAAAGAATGTTTGGGGGAACCTGGGTTCCAACACATAAATGGAGGCAAACACATATAATCTGACTTGCAAACAGCATAACCATTTAATCTGTTATTTCAAAAGTAAACTGTGACCAGCAACCATAAAAACATATACAACGCACCAACATGATGCTACATAAACAAACTGGGACTTCCATGTTTACATCAGCACATAGAAACAGCCGTCATCGGCCTACACACTTCTATAAATCGTGATACCTGTGTGAGGGAGACTGGTGGCTCTGCATTTCAGCACCACTATACTGTCCCTGGGACTGCTGAGGATGTTCCTCAACAGCATAGTGGTGCTGATACTGAGGGTTGAGCCCTGCCGGGGGGCCCTGGACAAAGGGAGGCTGGGGTCGTGAGGCACCACATGACCTGGTGACATTACGCTCACCATCGCCCGTTGGTACTGTGGCCGTGGAAAGGTGTGAGCAGGCTGGGAAGGGAGAGGAGCAGTAGAGCTCAGGCAATCTTCAGGCAATCCACGCCATTGCTCTACTACCTGGAAGCATTGCCGTGGATTGTTAGGAGGAGTGGCAGAGTCAATGATAGCAAGGATGGCCCCTTGGACGCGTGCCATCCGGTAGTCCGGTACTCGCCGAAGTAGTGGCGCTATGGTACGGCCAAAAGCGTCACATCCATCCTCCTCCGAACAGCGCCTAAGGTACTCCAGGACTCTGGAATCCACGTTGGCACCTGCTGGGGCAACCTGGGTGCGCCGGCGTCTGGCTGGTGGCGTCCGGGGATTGTCCAGGCCCGGTGGCAGCTGGGGTTGGCTGCTTAACTGGGTGCCTGCTTGTGTTTGCGTGCGGTCGGGGGTCAAGGGCAGCACGGGATGTTGTTCCCTGACCTGCTGCGACTCCACATGGCCAGCCTCCTCCTCGGTGTCATTGAGATTATCACTGCATCTGCCAGAAACATTTAGCGTTACTCCTTTGACCATGTCCACAAGGGCCATACAGCTTTTTATACAGGCTATGCAGTGAACACACACATGTCATCAATGTAATGTCAGTACTTACGGTCGCATCTCCATAATGTCCTTGAGAAACATCAGCTGTTTCATATATATATAGGGGCGTTTTTTGGACGCCCCATCCCCACTTCGCCCTCTGTTTCCATATTCCCTCCTGAACTGATCCCGACAGCTCCTCCACCGTGTTTTAACATCATCAACTGGACATAGGAACAGGAGACAGACAACAAAATGAGACCATGTGACCTTACGGACAACTTCACTTGTCCCAAACGTTGCTATACTTAAAACACAACCACACATTAAACACTGGCCTATAAATGATGCAGTGCCACACCCGCGACCAAGCACAATACAGAACATGTGAAACACAAGGCTATACACTACAGCATGGCCGATTGCATTAGCATCAATTGAGATCAGCGCTTACCTATGCTTTTGCGGTCTCTTGTGGTACTTTTTTCCCACTCCTGCCCAAATAGGCTATGCGCCACCTCATCCCAGGCTACCTCCTTGCCCGTGCGGTCGTGGTAGGCCTCTGCGTTCGTGTTCCACAACTGGGGTCTGTCATGGACCAAGCATATACGTTTTTCCACATCGCACGCACGTGGCATTGCTGCAGATGTCGGTGTAAACTGTGCGCATGTGCTCAGAAAGTGAAGCCACTTCCTGGTGTGTAGTTGTTTTGTCTGCTCAACTCATTTACATAGACTTAACAAGTGTTGCGTGAAAAACGCTGTGCGTACGGAGGTGCTTGCGTGTGCCCTGCGTTGTTTTCACGCACCCATTGACTTCAATGGGTGCGTGATGCGTTGAAAACGCTGAATCAACGGACATGTCGTGCCTTTTTGGCAACGGAGCAACGCTGCGCAAAAACCACGCACATGTCTGCACGGCCCCATAGACTAATATAGCTACGGGCAACGCGCGTGAAAATCACGCGCGTTGCACGCGCGTATTTTACGTTCGTCTGAATAAAGCCTAAGGCAGAGCAGTGAGCCGCGATTCATGACATCGCATATGCCGGGTTGGCAGCGGGATGATGTCACTGCTTTGTGCCACGTGTGCCGGGCCCTCGACGTCCTGATTTGTCAGCGTCCCAGGGCAGGCAGCGGCACAATGTCACTGAGCCAGGCCACCGACAGCACAGGCTAGAAGAGACCTCAGTCGCTCTGCTCATCGTGGGCATCGGGATGGTGTCTGTTTTGTTATTTTCAGGGTCTCTGATGCTGTGTTGGTGGCACAAAAAGGGAAATAATTGTGAAGGAAGAACTAACTCTGTGGCATTACTACTGTGTAGGGGGCAGTGGCAGAACTATAGGGGTCGCAGTGGTTCTAGTTACAACCGGGCCCCATAGCCCAGAGGACTAGCATGCTGATGCGGGACCTTGTAATTACATCTTACCAACAAACACCGTCCACTACACGACTATAACATGACTGACGCCTTCTCATCCTCCGCTGGGGTGCACAGAACACAGCGCACAAGGTCCCCAAAGAAATCTACACTGAGGAGAAACTACAACCCTGGATGATCCTACACACACAATAAAAGATAATCCAGATACACCCGGGGGAAACAAAACTCTGGACCAGGAAACTATAACAGACTAAATACTGGAAGCTTATCTTATAACAGAGAGGAAAGTCTGGAAATACAAGATGATAAGAACTTTCCAGTCAATAACACAACCATCCTCTCTAATACCTGGATCTATGACACACTACATAACTCCACACCCCTGTATCACAGCAGACTGACACTCGGTCACAGTTATAGAGTACAGATAATATAGCAGTGTTACCTGCAGTCCTATGTAACACCACAGATAACACAGTGATAACTCTCTGATTACAGATAATGTAGTAGTGTTACCTGCAGTCCTATGTAACACCACAGATAACACCGTGATAACTCTCTGAGTACAGATAATGCAGTAGATGTTACCTGCAGTCCTATGTAACACCACAGATAACACAGTGATAGCTCTCTGATTACAGATAATGTAGTAGATGTTACCAGCAGTCCTATGTAACACCACAGATAACACAGTGATAACTCTCTGATTACAGATAATGTAGTAGTGTTACCTGCAGTCCTATGTAACACACAGATAACACAGTGATAACTCTCTGAGTACAGATAATGTAGTAGTGTTACCAGCAGTCCTATGTAACACACAGATAACGCAGTGATAACTCTCTGATTACAGATAATGTAGTAGTGTTACCTGCAGTCCTATGTAACACACAGATAACACAGTGATAACTCTCTGAGTACAGATAATGTAGTAGTGTTACCTGCAGTCCTATGTAACACACAGATAACGCAGTGATAACTCTCTGAGTACAGATAATGTAGTAGATGTTACCTGCAGTCCTATGTAACACCACAGATAACACAGTGATAACTCCCTGAGTACAGATAATGTAGTAGTGTTACCTGCAGTCCTATGTAACACCACAGGTAACACAGTGATAACTCTCTGAGTACAGATAATGTAGTAGTGTTACCTGCAGTCCTATTTAACACCACAGATAACACAGTGATAACTCTCCGATTACAGGTAATGTAGTAGATGTTACCTGCAGTCCTATGTAACACCACAGATAACACAGATATGACTCTCTGAGTACAGATAATGTAGTAGTGTTACTTGCAGTCCTATGTAACACCAGAGATAACACACAGTGATAACTCTCTGAGAACAGATAATGTAGTAGTGTTACCTGCAGTCCTATGTAACACCACAGATAACACAGTGATAACTCTCTGATTACAGATAATGTAGAAGTGTTACCTGCAGTCCTATGTAACACCACAGATAACACAGTGATGACTCCCTGAGTACAGATAATGTAGAAGTGTTACCTGCAGTCCTATGTAACACCACAGATAACACAGTGATAACTCTCTGAGTACAGATAATGTAGTAGTGTTACCTGCAGTCCTATGTAACACCACAGATAACACACAGTGATGAGTCTCTGAGTACAGATAATATAGTAGATGTTACCTGCAGTCCTATGTAACACCACAGATAACACAGTGATAACTCTTTGAGTACAGATAATGTAGTAGATGTTACCTGCAGTCCTATGTAACACCACAGATAACACACAGTGATGACTCTCTGAGTACAGATAATGTAGTAGATGTTACCTGCAGTCCTATGTAACACCACAGATAACAGGGATAACTCTCTGAGTACAGATAATGTAGTAGATGTTACCTGCAGTCCTATGTAACACCACAGATAACACACAGTGACAACTCTCTGAGGACAGATAATGTAGTAATGTTACCTGCAGTCCTATGTAACACCACAGATAACACAGTGATAACTCTTTGAGTACAGATAATGTAGTAGATGTTACCTGCAGTCCTATGTAACACCACATATAACACAGTGATAACTCTCTGAGTACAGATAATGTAGTAGATGTTACCTGCAGTCCTATGTAACACTACAGATAACACAGTGATGACTCTCTGAGTACAGATAATGTAGTAGTGTTACCTGCAGTCCTATGTAACACCACAGATAACACACAGTGATAACTCTCTTATTACAGATAATGTAGTAGTGTTACCTGCAGTCCTATGTAACACCACAGATAACACAGTGATAACTCTCCGAGTACAGATAATGTAGTAGATGTTACCTGCAGTCCTATGTAAAAACTCATTTCTGCTATGTCTGTACATATCACACAGTATATTTGTAATATTTGAGTCTTCTATGTTCCGGAATGTTCTGATTTTTCTTTTGTGACTTTCTCTTCTTAATAAAGAGCAGATTTTTTTCGGATTAACCCCATATTAATCTCATTAAAATTGGAAAAAAACGTAGCAAAAATGTGATTTCTTTATTATAGATTTTTAATGAATGTGGTCTGGTCTTTCTTTTCTTTGCCCTCCTTTCCTCTGGATATAACGGTTTGTATTTGTCCATCATTGTAGTCGCGTGGCTTCTTGGTTTTTGCATTCGGTGCCGTTTGCTACATTTTATAAGGAAACATTTTCAAAGTGTTTATAGCATTTATCATCATTTATAAGGAGAATTTTAAAAAAATCGCAACAAGTTTTTCTTTTCCCTCATTCACTGATCATCATGCCGGCGGTTTTTATCCAGCAGGATATTCTGGAGATGGGGGTACCAAATATATGTAGATTATTAACAATACTGTTTATATATTTTTTTAGATTCAGTTTAAATGTATTTATATGGTAAAGAAAATGACTTTGTTTATTTATTTTGACACCTTGTTACATTTTATTTCCCACACGAAACATAAATAGCAGAATAATGGAGCAGAGACATGGACAGGCAGCTGAGGGGGGGGGGGACGGGTTACATAAAGGGGTGTAAATAGGGTTCATTAAAATAAAACATTTACCACAGTTTTTGTCTTGAAATTATTATTTTAATTTTTTTTGCAAAAATAACAGGACATTTGTGTTGCAGATTTCAGTGCAGAATTCCACTTAGTTATGACGTCTATGATGCGACGCCGCTTCCAAAATCCGCAACATAATCAGAAATTGCTGTGTAAAGTATTTGTAACCCTCCAAGGCCAAAATAAGATTTTTCCGTACCCTTCATTTTTTGACTATTTACACTATATATTGTCCTCACAGTATAGAGGGGGGGGGGGTCTCGGTAAGTATGACAGTCATGTGCCTGTACAGGAGCGGCAGGGGGTTAGCAGGTGGGAATTAGCACTTAGACTTAATGACACAATTTGTAGTTAAAATGCCAGTTTTTATAAAGCCCGGATGACCCCTTTAATTAAGACCAGACCCCCAAAGTATTTCAGACCCCAGACCAGACCACAAAATTATTCTGGACTCCAAAACCCAGACCAGACCCCAATATTCAGAACCTAGACCTCAATATTCATGTCCCCAAGATTTAGACCCCCCATTATTCACTTACTGCTCCTCGCTCAGTGCAGAACTATTACAATATATTGTTATTTAACTCAAAAAGGAAAATGAAAACCCCAGTGTCGTTGTTTTTTGGTCACCTTAGCGCTAATAAAAGTGAAATAATAAGAGATCAAAAAATCGTATGACCAAAAAATGGTGGCAATAAAAACGACAGCTCGTCCCGCAAAAAATAAGCCCGGGTTTTCTTATAGTCCGAAAAAGACGGTGAATAAAAACAAATATCAAAATCAAAACTAATATCAATTAAACGTTAATGTAAATAAACCAAAAACGGCCCCTACACAAAGTACGACCCGTCCAGCAAAAAAAGTCTCAAACAGCGACGCCGATAATCAAAAAGATCTGGGTGTATTTATTAAGTGTACAAAACCGCCGGAGCTGCACCCCTCCCCCCCCCCCGGTGCCATCACAGCTGCAGTACACAGGACGGGTCTGGCAGCGGCGTACCCCATTATTGGGCCGGGCCACGCTCATATCTCGGTCTACAGATACTGGGCCTGACCTTTTGCTTGGCATTTGGGCTCCGGATTTTCACGCTGATCTCGTGCTGCTTCTGCCATATTTGATTTTGTCGCTGCCGTCTGATGTTGTGCTTGCTGGAGACCTTTATCTGTGACATTGTAAATAACAACCGAGCGAAAATAAATCTCCTGATCATTCCTACCTTCTAGACATTACCTCCTATTACTAGCGCGCTTCCACTTTAAATATGACCTGGCAGTATCAGCCCCCGAGTCGTCTTCTCAAGTGGTTACCCAGCTTTCCACAGACCCTGAAAGGCATCCATTGTTATGTAGAGCAATATTACATCCACTCTGTTCACGCCTGTTAATTTGCGCGTGTGTCAGTCTTTACAGCAGTTCTAGCATTCTGTTCATGAACCAGGAAGCCCAGGATGAACAGAGCTTCAGGTTCCTTCCAGGTAGGGAAAAGCAGGAGAGCAGGGCATTGTGGGAGAACATGGAATTAAGTCAATATAAAACCAATAAAGGGATTCACTGCTGCATGAAACATGTCCGGGGGATCCTGGAAGAGTTACTTAAAGGGAAATGCCGGGTTTCCCAGCCCAGTTATACATTTCAGAGTCCATGGGAGCTTTCAGAAGGGCTGGCGGTGGATCGTCTTATTATAAAGCGCGCAGGGTGAGCACTACTAAGCTTTACACTTTTGACCACAGGTTTCGTTGTCGCCTTCTGTATAATTAATTCATCAGTTTCCTGTAAATCCTGATCCAAAAATGTAAGTACAATGTTAATAAAGTAAGTTACAGAACTTAAAAGTCAGCCAACGTGACACAGCAGAGCCGAGTGCGCGCCTCCTGATCTCATCCATTACTTAGAGTCACTTGACATTTGCAAATAACTTTCACAGCCATAAATGTCCCTTTTTAGAGCAGCTTCGTTTTAATGTACGAATAAGTGGTGTCATTTACTTTCCTCTAAAATGAAATGTTGCACCCAAACAATATAAAGCCAACACAGATGCCGCCATACAGTATAATGCCCACACAGATGCCCCCATGAAGTATAGATCCCAAACAAATTCCCCCATACAGCATAATGCCCCAAGGCTGCCCCATATAACATAATGCCACTATAGCAGCCCTATACAGTATAATGCCTTATTAACTGCCACCATACAGCATAATGCCCCCTAAGGTGCCGCAATACAGTATAATGCCCCATAGCTGCCCCATACAGAACTATTCCCCATTAATTGCCCTAGTGCCAGTACCCACATATAAAGTGCCAGGGCCCCTATATAGTGCCAGAGTGCCCATCTAGATAGTGCCACACCACCTTTAAAAAGTACCTCGCCCCTGTAGATTGTTCTACCCCCCTGTAGATAGAGCTATTGGGGCACCCTCAAGTAGAAGAATCCCCAGCCAGAGCATCGGCCACTATGGGTCAGCGGATTCCGTACCAGGAGTAGACCCTGGCATATATGGACAGTGGCGTTAGAGGTTTCCAGTAAGAGCGTAATCCTGGCCCGAAACGTTGGCAATGCTTTGGCTAGGGATTCCGCTCCCGGAAAAACCCTGCCATTACTATCCATACTTGGATAGTAACGTCAGGGGTCCCCTCTGGGAATTGTATCCCTGACAGTAATATAAGTAATATAATCATTATATTTGTGTGTGTATATAAGGGACAGTATTATAGCACTTATATACTTGTATATAGGGGACAGTATTATAGTAGTTATATTCTTGTATATAGGGGACAGTATTATAGTAGTTATATTCTTATATATAGGAGCAGTATTATAGTAGTTATATTCTTGTATATAGGGAGCAGTATTATAGTAGTTATATTCTTGTATATAGGAGCAGTATTATAGTAGTTATATTCTTGTATATAGGGGGCAGTATTATAGTAGTTATATTCTTGTATATAGGGGGCAGTATTATAGTAGTTATATTCTTGTATATAGGAGCAGTATTATAGTAGTTATATTCTTGTATATAGTAGCAGTATTATAGTAGTTATATACTTGTATATAGGGGACAGTATTATAGTAGTTATATTCTTGTATATAGGGGACAGTATTATAGTAGTTAGATTCTTATATATAGGAGCAGTATTATAGTAGTTATATTCTTGTATATAGGGGGCAGTATTATAGTAGTTATATTCTTGTATATAGGGGCAGTATTATAGTAGTTATATTCTTGTATATAGGGGCAGTATTATAGTAGTTATATTCTTGTATATAGGGGTAGTATTATAGTAGTTATATTCTTGTATATAGGGGGCAGTATTATAGTAGTTATATTCTTGTAAATAGTAGCAGTATTATAGTAGTTATATACTTGTATATAGGGGACAGTATTATAGTAGTTATATTCTTGTATATAGGGGACAGTATTATAGTAGTTATATTCTTGTATATAGGCGGCAGTATTATAGTAGTTATATTCTTGTATATAGGGGTAGTATTATAGTAGTTATATTCTTGTATATAGGTGCAGTATTATAGTAGTTATATTCTTGTATATAGGGGCAGTATTATACTAGTTATATTCTTGTATATAGGGGCAGTATTATAGTAGTTATATTCTTGTATATAGGGGTAGTATTATAGTAGTTATATTCTTGTATATAGGGGGCAGTATTATAGTAGTTATATTCTTGTAAATAGTAGCAGTATTATAGTAGTTATATACTTGTATATAGGGGACAGTATTATAGTAGTTATATTCTTGTATATAGGGGACAGTATTATAGTAGTTATATTCTTGTATATAGGCGGCAGTATTATAGTAGTTATATTCTTGTATATAGGGGTAGTATTATAGTAGTTATATTCTTGTATATAGGGGGCAGTATTATAGTAGTTATATTCTTGTATATAGGCGGCAGTATTATAGTAGTTATATTCTTGTATATAGGGGTCGTATTATAGTAGTTATATTCTTGTATATAGTAGCAGTATTATAGTAGTTATATTCTTGTATATAGGGGACAGTATTATAGTAGTTATATTCTTATATATAGGGGGCAGTATTATAGTAGTTATATTCTTGTATATAGGGGGCAGTATTATAGTAGATATATTCTTGTATATAGGGGGCAGTATTATAGTAGTTATATTCTTGTATATAGGGGGCAGTATTATAGTAGTTATATTCTTGTATATAGGAGAAGTATTATAGTAGTTATATTCTTGTATATAGGAGCAGTATTATAGTAGTTATATTCTTGTATATAGGGGCAGTATTATAGTAGTTATATTCTTGTATATAGGGGACAATATTATAGTAGTTATATTCTTATATATAGGAGAAGTATTATAGTAGTTATATTCTTGTATATAGGAGCAGTATTATAGTAGTTATATTCTTGTATATAGAGGCAGTATTACAGTGCTTATATTCTTGTATATAGGCGGCAGTATTATAGTAGTTATATTCTTGTATATAGGGAGCAGTATTATTGTAGTTATATTCTTGTATATAGGAGCAGTATTATAGTAGTTATATTCTTGTATATAGGAGCAGTATTATAGTAGTTATATTCTTGTATATAGGAGCAGTATTATAGTAGTTATATTCTTGTATATAGGGGCAGTATTATAGTAGTTATATTCTTGTATATAGGAGCAGTATTATAGTAGTTATATTCTTGTATATAGGGGCAGTATTATAGTAGTTACATTCTTGTATATAGGGGGCAGTATTATAGTAGTTATATTCTTGTATATAGGGACAGTATTATAGTAGTTATATTCTTGTATAGAGGGGCAGTATAAGGGCATGTTCACACGTGGCGGATTTCCTCCGCAACTGTCCGCATCAATGCCGCACAGAATCTGCGTTGCAGATTCTGCTGCGGATCTGCACAAAATGTGCAGTAAATTGATGCGGACTAGCTGCTGCGGACTGCGGTAAAAGTACTTTCCTTCTCCCTATCAGTGCAGGATAGAGAGAAGGGACAGCACTTTCCCTTGTGAAAGTCAAAGAAATTCATACTTACCGGCGTTGTCTTGGTGACGCATCCCTCCTTCGGCATCCAGCCCGACCTCCCTGGATGACGCGGCAGTCCATGTGACCGCTGCAGCCTGTTATTGGCCTGTGATTGGCTGCAGCCGTCACTTAGACTGAAACGTCATCCTGGGAAGCCGGACTGGAGACAGAAGCAGGGAGTTCTCGGTAAGTATGAACTTCTATTTTTTTTGACAGGTTGCTGTATATTGGGATCGGTAGTCACTGTCCCGGGTGCAGAAACAGTTACTGCCGATCGCTTAACTCTTTCAGCACCCTGGACAGTGACTATTTACTGACGTCTCCTAGCAACGCTCCCGTCATTACGGGAGCCCCATTGACTTCCTCAGTCTGGCTGTAGACCTAGAAATACATAGGTTCAGCCAGAATGAAGAAATGTCAAGTTAAAAAAGCAAGACGGATCCGCAGCACACATAACATGTGCATGACATCTGCGGACTTCATTGCGGAAATTAGAATCTCCATTGAAGTCAATGGAGAAATTCCGCCATGAGTCCGCCACTGCTCCGCAACAGACAGAGCATGCTGCGGACACCAAATTCCGCTCCGCAGCCTATGCTCCGCGGCGGAATTTTACGCATCGCCTAAAGGAACACTGCTAAATTAAAGTGGAAGTCAATGGAGAAACGGCTCCGCTGCGGATTAACGCTGCGGAGTGTCCGCAGCGGAATTTAAGTGAAATTCCGCCACGTGTGAACCCAGCCTTATAGTAGTTACATTCTTGTATATAGGGACAGTATTATAGTAGTTATATTCTTGTATATAGGGGCAGTATTATAGTAGTTATATTCTTGTATATAGGGGCAGTATTATAGTAGTTATATTCTTGTATATAGGAGCAGTATTATAGTAGTTATATTCTTCTATATAGGGGCAGTATTATAGTAGTTATATACTTGTATATAGGGGCAGTATTATAGTAGTTATATTCTTGTATATAGGGGGCAGTATTATAGTAGTTATATTCTTGTATATAGGAGGTAGTATTATAGTAGTTATATTCTTGTATATAGGGGCAGTATTATAGTAGTTATATTCTTGTATATAGGGGCAGTATTATAGTAGTTATATTCTTGTATATAGGAGCAGTATTATAGTAGTTATATTCTTGTATATAGGAGCAGTATTATAGTAGTTATATTCTTGTATATAGGGTGCAGTATTATAGTAGTTATATTCTTGTATATAGGGGCAGTATTATAGTAGTTATATTCTTGTATATAGGGGTCGTATTATAGTAGATATATTCTTGTATATAGGGGGCAGTAGTATAGTAGTTATATTCTTGTATATAGGAGCAGTATTATAGTAGTTATATTCTTGTATATAGGAGCAGTATTATAGTAGTTATATTCTTGTATATAGGGGCAGTATTATAGTAGTTATATTCTTGTATATAGGGGGCAGTATTATAGTAGTTATATTCTTGTATATAGGTGCAGTATTATAGTAGTTATATTCTTGTATATAGGGGCAGTATTATACTAGTTATATTCTTGTATATAGGGGCAGTATTATAGTAGTTATATTCTTGTATATAGGGGCAGTATTATAGTAGTTATATTCTTGTATATAGGAGCAGATTTATAGTAGTTATATTCTCTTATATAGGGGCAGTATTATAGTAGTTATATTCTTGTATATAGGAGCAGTATTATAGTAGTTATATTCTCTTATATAGGGGCAGTATTATAGTAGTTATATTCCTGTATATAGGGGCAGTATTATAGTAGTTATATTCTTGTATATAGGGGGCAGTATTATAGTAGTTATATTCTTGTATATAGGGGCAGTATTATTGTAGTTATATTCTTGTATATAGGGGCAGTATTATAGTAGTTATATTCTTGTATATAGGGGCAGTATTATAGTAGTTATATTCTTGTATATAGGAGCAGTATTATAGTAGTTATATTCTTCTATATAGGGGCAGTATTATAGTAGTTATATACTTGTATATAGGGGCAGTATTATAGTAGTTATATTCTTGTATATAGGGGGCAGTATTATAGTAGTTATATTCTTGTATATAGGAGGTAGTATTATAGTAGTTATATTCTTGTATATAGGGGCAGTATTATAGTAGTTATATTCTTGTATATAGGGGCAGTATTATAGTAGTTATATTCTTGTATATAGGAGCAGTATTATAGTAGTTATATTCTTGTATATAGGAGAAGTATTATAGTAGTTATATTCTTGTATATAGGGGCAGTATTATATTAGTTATATTCTTGTATATAGGGGGCAGTATTATAGTAGTTATATTCTTGTATATAGGGGCAGTATTATAGTAGTTATATTCTTGTATATAGGGGTCGTATTATAGTAGATATATTCTTGTATATAGGGGGCAGTAGTATAGTAGTTATATTCTTGTATATAGGAGCAGTATTATAGTAGTTATATTCTTGGATATAGGAGCAGTATTATAGTAGTTATATTCTTGTATATAGTGGCAGTATTATAGTAGTTATATTCTTGTATATAGGGGGCAGTATTATAGTAGTTATATTCTTGTATATAGGTGCAGTATTATAGTAGTTATATTCTTGTATATAGGTGCAGTATTATAGTAGTTATATTCTTGTATATAGGGGCAGTATTATACTAGTTATATTCTTGTATATAGGGGCAGTATTATAGTAGTTATATTCTTGTATATAGGGGCAGTATTATAGTAGTTATATTCTTGTATATAGGAGCAGATTTATAGTAGTTATATTCTCTTATATAGGGTCAGTATTATAGTAGTTATATTCTTGTATATAGGAGCAGTATTATAGTAGTTATATTCTCTTATATAGGGGCAGTATTATAGTAGTTATATTCCTGTATATAGGGGCAGTATTATAGTAGTTATATTCTTGTATATAGGGGGCAGTATTATAGTAGTTATATTCTTGTATATAGGGGGCAGTATTATAGTAGTTATATTCTTGTATATAGGAGCAGTATTATAGTAGTTATATTCTCTTATATAGGGGCAGTATTATAGTAGTTATATTCTTGTATATAGGAGCAGTATTATAGTAGTTATATTCTTGTATATAGGGGCAGTATTATAGTAGTTATATTCTTGTATATAGGAGCAGTATTATAGTAGTTATATTCTTGTATATAGGGGGCAGTATTATAGTAGTTATATTCTTGTATATAGGGGCAGTATTATAGTAGTTATATTCTTGTATATAGGAGCAGTATTATAGTAGTTATATTCTTGTATATAGGGGGCAGTATTATAGTAGTTATATTCTTGTATATAGGAGCAGTATTATAGTAGTTATATTCTTGTATATAGGGGGCAGTATTATGGTAGTTATATTCTTGTATATAGGAGCAGTATTATAGTAGTTATATTCCTGTATATAGGACGCAGTATTATAGTAGTTATATTCTTGTATATAGGGGCAGTATTATAGTAGTTATATTCTTGTATATAGGAGCAGTATTATAGTAGTTATATTCTTGTATATAGGAGGCAGTATTATAGTACTTATATTCTTGTATATAGGGGGCAGTATTATAGTAGTTATATTCTTGTATATAGAGGTAGTATTATAGTAGTTATATTCTTGTATATAGAGGTAGTATTATAGTAGTTATATTCTTGTATATAGAGCAGTATTATAGTAGTTATATTCTTGTATATAGGGGCAGTATTACAGTAGTTATATTCTTGTATATAGGGGCAGTATTATAGTAGTTATATTCTTGTATATAGGAGCAGTATTATAGTAGTTATATTCTTGTATATAGGAGCAGTATTATAGTAGTTATATTCTTGTATATAGGGGGCAGTATTATAGTAGTTATATTCTTGTATATAGGGGCAGTATTATAGTAGTTATATTCTTGTATATAGGGGGCAGTATTATAGTAGTTATATTCTTGTAGATAGGGGGCAGTATTATAGTAGTTATATTCTTGTATATAGGGGGCAGTATTATAGTAGTTATATTCTTGTATATAGGAGGCAGTATTATAGTAGTTATATTCTTGTATATAGGGGCAGTATTATAGTAGTTATATTCTTGTATATAGGGGCAGTATTATAGTAGTTATATTCTTGTATATAGGGGCAGTATTATAGTAGTTATATTCTTGTATAGAGGGGGCAGTATTATAGTAGTTATATTCTTGTATATAGGGGCAGTATTATAGTAGTTATATTCTTGTATATAGGGGCAGTATTATAGTAGTTATATTCTTGTATATAGGGGGCAGTATTATAGTAGTTAGTTAGTTTGTAGTTCATATAATATTTATAAGGCAGCAGGGGGCGTCTCTTAGGAGAGGTTCTCGTTTTCTTAGCATTTCTTTCATATTGTTCGTCCTTTTCTCTTTTATGTCACATATTCTGTTTATTATTCACTTTCAGCCTTTTAGTTAATTTCTTTTTTAATTATTTGTAATTAAGTATCACTTTTACTAATCACTATATAATGTACCTCTTTATATCAGTTTTATTGGTCTCTGCAGTACAAATATTGGAATAACTTTTCATTTTCTCAGTCATCGCGACTCAATTTACCTTTTATGGAGAAATAATATCGGATACGTCGTCCCTTCGTTCTTTAACCTTCTCACTCTTTTTCCAAGCATTGATTTATTAAGTTGCTCAATAAATGAGACAGAATTATTATTATAATATATGAGTTTTAGTGCGGCTCAGGAACACAGCACCGGTGCCTGCCAGGTCATCTTTTCCTCTTCTTTCATCATGACCATAAAAATGAAGAAACGTGTCACTGCTGCGTGGTGAATATTTTACAAGGTCGGTGTTTACAAGTTCTGGTTCAACAAAGAGATGGAACATAGTAAGATCGTGAGCGAGGACAGCGGCCCATCTCCGGCTGTAAGGACACACTCCAGATCTATTGCTGGAAACATGAATGTTCAGTCCAGAAAGAGTTGGATGTAGAATCATTGGGGGGGGGGGGGGGGGGGCATATATTTTTTACTTATGTCTGATTGAGAAGTTACAATAAATTCAGAGGGATGTTTCACCTGCTATATCGCAGTTACCATGGAGAGCCCTTTTATAGGTAATCCCTGCCCTGAACTACTGGATATCCCTCTTAACAACGGCCAAAGTGCTCCCATAACAGTGCCAGCAGAAGTGAAGCGGTTATATATGACCTCGGTGGTGGAGCCATAGGGGCTGCTGAGGTTATAAATGCCCTCGCTGGTTGATCTATAGGGGTGCAGAGGTTATATATGACCTCGGTGGTGGAAGCATAGGGGCTGATGAGGTTATATATGATCTCAGGGGTTGATCTATAGGAGGCATCCAGGTTATATATGTCCCCGGTGGTGAAGCTATATGGGGTGCAATGGTTATAACATTACCTCTACTTCTGCGGTCTATATAAGATAAAAGCAGCACCATATGTGGGTGTGGGGGGCGATGACATCATGTGTAACAGTAGGATCACAGATAGAAATGGATCCCATATTTTATATACAGTGTGAGGTCATC